>NC_139547.1:48756318-48778818 GCF_965153285.1 Podarcis tiliguerta
CATTCTGAAGCAAAGTTCTTAACCTGAAGCACCACTTTAGCTAATGGGGCCTCCTGCTGCCGCTGCCGTTGTGCGATTTCTGTTCTCATCCTGAAGCAAAGTTCTTAACCTGAGGTACTATTTCTGAGTTAGCGGAGTCTGTAACCTGAAGCATCTGTAACCTGAAGCGTCTGTAACCCGAGCTACTACTGTATTTAAAATGCACCTCTGGGTTATTTGTGGGGCGTAGGAATTCGTTCATTATTTTCCACAAAAATATAGTCCGGCCCCCCACAAGGTCTGAAGGACAGTGCTGAAAAATTTGCTGACCCCTGGTCTAAGTGGACTTTTGTCCAATCCTATGAGATGCTTCCTCAGATGTTTAAGCAGGAGCGCATACTAAGAACACAAGAAGTACTTGCTGGATCATGCCCATGAATCTAGCATCCTGTTCTCACAGTGGCCAACCAGATGCCTGTGAGAACCTGGAAGCAGGACTTGAGAGCAAGTGTTTTTCAGCAACTGATATTCAGATGCATTCAGCCGTGGAGGCAGAACATAGACATCATGGGAAAGGGTAAAGGGACCCCTGACCGTTAGGTCCAGTCGTGGCCGACTCTGGGGTTGTGGCGCTCATCTTGCTTTACTGGCCGAGGGAGCCGGCATACAGCTTCCAGGTCATGTGGCCAGCATGACTAAGCCGCTTCTGGTGAACCAGAGCAGTGCATGGAAATGCTGCTAACCTTCCCGCCAGAGCGGTACCTATTTATCTACTTGCACTTTGACGTGCTTTCGAACTGCTAGGTGGGCAGGAGCAGGGACCGAGCAACGGGAGCTCATCCCATCGTGGGGATTCAAACCGCCGACCTTCTGATCTGCAAGTCCTAGGCTCTGTGGTTTAACCCACAGCGCCACCCGTGTCCCCTCCATGAATTTGTCTTATACTCTTGCAAAGCCACACAAATTGGGGGCCATCAATGTTTCCTGTGGCAGTGAGTACCATGGCTTAACTCTGCGTTGCATTGAACTAGTACTTCCTAAATCTTCCAACATTCAGCTTCATCCACAAGTTCTAGTGTGATGAAGGAGGGAGAAAAACTAATTTCTATCCACTTTTTAAACTCCATGCATAATTTTATGAACTTCTTTCATGTCCTCTCTTACTTGCCTTTTCTCTAAATGAAAAAGTCCCAAAGGCTGTAAGGGAAAAGGCTGGTTCACCAAGGCAGTGAATTTTGCAGCTAAACTATGTGCCACGCGTGAAGGGTATTATTCATGGGCCGTAGAGGTTCAGACCTTGTTTTCCTTCAAGCTATGTTTTGCACATCTCTCCAGAGGTACTGAGAAAGTGGCGTGTGGATATTTCCTTCCCCCTCCCCATTTTGTAATTTATTTTGTACTTACCTCCCCATTTAGTGATATTGAAATGTATTAGGGGATTGGGATTAACATGGCTGCTGCTTTAGGCTCTCACTATGAAGAGAGAATGAAACGCAAGGCCTGAAAGCCACTCTATCTATCTATCTATCTATCTAGCTACAGTGGTACCTCGGGTTACATACGCTTCAGGTTATATACGCTTCAGGTTACAGACTCCGCTAACCCAGAAATAGTGCTTCAGGTTAAGAACTTTGCTTCAGGATGAGAACAGAAATTGTGCTCTGGCGGTGCAGTGGCAGCAGGAGGCCCCATTAGCTAAAGTGGTGCTTCAGGTTAAGAACAAACAGTGTTTGTTTTTTTAAAAAACCAGCTTCTTGCACTCTAGTTCATAACCATCGATGTGCATTAGACCAGTGCGCCTCAAACTATCGGATGCAGTGGACTGGCAATCCCCCCCCCCAAAAAGTGGCAGCAAATTGGTGCCATATATATCCCACCCAACTTGGACTGTGGTGGGGCTTCCATGGACCGATGGCTCGCAGGCTAGCTCTGTTCTGTGGAGAGGCACTTTGAGTAACGTTGCCTTAGAGCACTTCACCAGGGTGGGCCAAACATTTTGGTGGTTGTGGTTGATTTTTTTAGGGATTTGTGGGGGCAGTTCGGAACAGTTGCCTTAAGTATAGTGGATAGAAATTCCATAACATATATTTATTTTATTATTATTATTTATTAAATTTGTATGCTGCTGTTCATCCGTAGATCTCAGGGCAGCTCACAGCATAAACATACAAAATTAAAAAACAAAACACATAATAAAATCATGAGCAAGAACAAAACAAACCAATAACGCATGCCTGCCCCCCAGCCTGGAGGTTCACAGTTTGCAATCAAATACAATTATATAATTTAAATGCTCCCAACCCTATTATTATTATTGTCATTTACTATTAATATAATACAATCTATTTTCAATTTATATCCCACCTTCCTTCCCAAAGGAGCCAAAGATGGCAAGCACATCAATAACAATATCGTTCAGTAAAAGCACTTCCTGGATTTGCCACAAATTGTAAGCCAGTGTAACATCAGTTACAGCGTATAAAATCGAAACCTTCCACATGTTAGCCTTCCATCACTGTTTTTTTAAAATTGGTGAATGTGGACAGGGAGCTTTTCTCCCCCTGCCCCCCAGGACTCATCACTGAGCTCTGCCCTGAGGCTTGCTGCAAACCGGTCCAAGCCTACCAAGAGGCAGGTAAGACCCCACCTGCAGAATGGTTGATTTCAAGAGTGGCAGTCCTACACTCCACTCAAACCCTCAATGATTAGCCGATCATTAGACTAGATCCATGGATCAAACACCTTTTGGTTGACCAAAGAAGCTGTACCAGATCAATCAGTGACCAGATCCACACAACACAACACAACACAACACAACACACAACACACAACAAATTGCAGATTACAATCTCCACTCAGCCTGCAATCCAGGCATACACATCATCTATGCACAAAGAAAGCAAGTTATCTTTCCCCTTTTTAGAACAATTGTCCACCCCCCATAAGTAAATTTATGCAGATTTAATTTATTAATGAGTTGATTAATCATGAGTTTCTAATCATCTATGACTTCTTTAATTGCACAGCAGCCTTAACTGTAAGTTATGTTCAGTGCATGAATTGCACATTGTGCGACAATCCACTGCTTACCCACCCTGCACTGAGATAGTCAAAGGCTGTTACAGGTCGACAAAGCTGCTCTGGACAATGTGTGTGGGGGGTATTGATTCATTTAAACAGAGGTAGGGACCCTGTGGGCTTCCAGATGTTGCTGGACTCCAACTGCCATCAGGACCAGTCAGCATGGCCAGTAGTCAGGGGTGGTGGAAGTTGGAGTCTAACACTCATCTGGAAGGTCACAGATCCCCCATCCCTGATTGGGACCCCCACATAGAGCTACATATGGTATCCAGGTGGTCTCCCACTTAGGAGACCTGCTTTGCTTCAGCCCTGGAATTAGATCCTGTGTGGACTTTTGTCTAGGATCCAGAGACAGGAAACTTGTAGCCACCCAGATGCTCTTATCTTTGATGTTCTTAGACTCCAGCTACAATGTTCTTAGACTCCAGCTACGAGGCTCTTAAACTCCAGCTATGATGTTCTTAGACTCCAGCCATGATGTTCTTAGGATCTGGATATGATGTTCTTAGACTCCAGCTACAATGTTCGTCGACTCCAGCATGGCCAGTGGTTGGAGATGATGATGGAAGTTGTAGTCCAACAACGACTAGAAGGCCACACATTCCCTGTTCCTTTCTTTTGATATGGTTGTGTCCAAAGAAGAAAAGGCACACACATACTATTTGGAATGAGCTCCCACATTCTTTTGAGAGTTATCCCTTACTTCTGTTGAAATTGGTTTCCTGCTGCTGTGGTCTTCCTTTCAGCTTAGTTTGAAAGGCATTTCCTTATTTTTTCCCAGGAATTTGGGAGTGAGAAAAGTAACATCATGATATTCTCTCTCTTTCCCCACCCACCCATTGATTGTCAGCAGGTTGAGGCCAGACAGAGGGTGATGCAGAACTAGCTTGTAGAACAGGCTTCCTCAACCTCGGCCCTCTGGATGTTTTGAGACTACAATTCCCAGCATCCCTGACCACTGGTCCTTCTAGCTAGGGATCATGGGAGTTGTAGGCCAAAAAACATCTGGAGGGCCGAGGTTGAGGAAGCCTGGTGTAGAATTTATGACCGCAGAGTTTCACGGTTCAGAGATAGTATACCTGGGAGAACTAGGTGCTAGAAGGAATGAACAACAAAATGGGATTACTACCTGACAGTGAGTTCCCAGAGGCATCTAGATACCTGAGATGGAAAGTCTCTTCCTTGGGCACCTCCCATGCCATGGCCTAAAACTTTGCAGCAGCCCCCATTGTCAACTCCAAAAGCCTTGTGGCCCTGCTGCTGCTGTTCCTCCTTCCTTCCTTCCTTCCTTCCTTCCTTCCTTCCTTCCTTCCTTCCTCTCACTGCATGCTCACCTGCCCTCTCTGAGTGATGGAGTGGCCACTGTCCACTTGCTCAGATTGGGACCAGTGCACAGTGAGGACAGTGGGAGGAGAGGTGCTCAGTGAGGGCACCTTCCCCTAAGATATCCCGGTTCCAAAACAACAACAACCACAACTCTGTAGCCATCCCTGGCCATCCCTGATAATATAAGTGCAACTTAAGTTTGCCCTTAGGCTACTAGCAGGGAACCTGAGAACTTCCAGATGTTGGACTTTCACCTCCCATCAGAGAGGATGGGAGGAGCCAGGTTCTTTGCCCATGCTTTGGGCTCTTATTTTGCAATCCAGATGAATAGCCACAGCCGGCAAGTGGGATAAGCACCAGCTTGCCTGAAATAGATTAAAAACAAAATAAAATCAGGTGGGTTTAAGTTCTGTATCTTGATGAGGTTGGGTAGCTAGTCTGAGCCTGAAATGAACACACAGTGTGCATGGGACTACCTATGAAGGTGATCCGGAAACTAGAACTAACACAGAAAGTGGCAGCTAGACTGGTGACTGGGAGCGGCTGCCGAGACCACATAACACCGGTCCTGAAAGACCTACATTGGCTCCCAGTACGTTTCCGAGCACAATTCAAAGTGTTGCTGCTGACCTTTAAAGCCCTAAATGGCCTTGGCCCAGGATACCTGAAGAGCATCTCCACCCCCATCATTCTGCCCAGACACTGAGGTCCAGCTCTGAGGGCCTTCTTGCGGTTCCCTCCCTGCGAGAAGTGAGGAACCAGGCAGAGGGCCTTCTCGGTGGTGGCACCCTCCAAGAGGGAATTTCCCAGTCGCTTCAGATGCCTTTCGGTCGAGCCCATTCACACATTTCACTGCTGGCTATGAATCCCAAATTGCCCATGAACATGTGAAGCAGCTTTTTGTTGTTTCTAATGAAGAGCATAAGAACCTCAGGAGAAGCCGCTGGATCAGGCCAATGGCCCACCTAGTCCAACATCCTGTTCTCACAGTGGCCAACCAGATCCCCAATAGGGGATCCTGCAAGCAGGACCTGAGCACAAGAGCAGCACTCAACAACAACTGGTATTCAGAAGCATTTCTGCTTCCCACCGAGGGGCAGGGCTTAGCCATTGTGGCTGCCTCAGCCATTCCCAGGGATGAAAATATGATTCCAGATGATGGCAGGATGACTCCCTTTTCCTGAGTCCACCTGGTCAGCCAGCGGGTCTCCTCTTTCATAATAATAATAATAATAATAATAATAATAATAATAATAATACTTTATTTGTACCCCGCCCATCTGGCTGGGTTTCCCCAGCCACTCTGGGCATCTTCCAACAAAGATTAAGAATACATTAAAATGTCACACATTAAAAACTTCCCTGAACAGGGCTGCCTTCAGATGGCTTCTAAATGTCAGGTGCTTGTTTATCTCTTTGACATCTGATGGGAGGGCATTCCACAGGGTGGGCGCCACCACCGAGAAGGCCCTCTGCCAGAAGGCCCTCGGCACTGGACCTCAGTGTCCGGGCAGAACGATGGGGGTGGAGACGCTCCTTCAGGTATACGGGACCGAGGCTGTTTAGGGCTTTAAAGGTCAGCACCAACACTTTGAATTGTGTATCTCCTTAGCTCACTGACTTCCTTGTGCCCGAGCTCTTGGCTTGTGCCCTCAGGACCTCTCCTCTTCTTCGGAGGGGCCTCCCTCCTCTTCCTACTTCCCCAGACGCAAGCCCCATCAAACTGAAGAGACTTACTTTGGAGGACATGAGTGCCCAGTTAACCACAATTGCCATCTCCTACAGGCTTGCTTGTGAGTAAATTCCGTTGAAGTCAGAGGGGTTAACTTCTGAGCACAGGTGGAGAAGAAGGGCTGGAAAATGTGAAAGTTGGGCTTAACCAAATGCCTTTAACCTCCACTTTCCCCCCTCACTTATGAGCCCAGTGGAGGTGTGTGTGTGTGTGTGTGTGTGTGTGTGTGTGTGTGTGTAAGAGGGCTGGTGTGTGTAATAGCTCAAGACTGTGGGGGGTAACTTTTTCTCTCCGCTGCAGACTTTGACCTTTGATTCTCTCGGTTCCTGGGATGTTCCAAGGGCTGATCTCTAAAGCAGATGGAACCGTCAAAGGAATGAGCTTTAGAAAGCCAGGCAGAGATATACAGAGGTGGACAGGGGTACTGTAATTCATGGAAACATCCTTATTGGGTTAGCAGTGCCGGGTGGAGCTGGCTGTTGGTGGCTTGCTCTGGCCTGGGTTATGTACTGTTTACAAGGCCAGAGGGGAGATGGAGAGGCCTTGCCTTTAGCAGCCCAGCTTTCCATACGAGTCTTGGGACCTTCTAAATTCACATTGCCAGCTTCCCTAGGCTGGCTGGTGCCTGGGGGACTCTGTAAAGCATCACATAAAACAGTTGTTCCTTTATTATATTTGTATCCCTCTTTTCCTTCCCTCCCCCCAATGTTTCCTCTATTTTATCATCACAACAACCCTAGGAGGTAGGATAGAACTGAGAGTGTGTGGCAGACTCGCCTGAAGTTACCTAGTGGGGGTGGTGGGATATTAAACAATGATTCTGGACGGCAATGCGGGCAGTTTGTTTTACGTTTGCGTTACAGAGCCCAAACCTTCCCCCTGGAACACTGAAGCAACACGGCAAAAGCCAGTGGAACTATAGGAGACAGTCACTTCTGTGCACTTACCCGAGAAAAGGGCTTATTAAAATAGGCACAGAATCGGTCTGCAAGCGACTTTGGGATTCAATGGCAAGTAAATTGGAGCGTCTTGTTGTCTGGCTTGAATCCCCCCTGAAATTATGTCTTCTGCTGGTATCAAAAAAAAAAAATGGGGACCCTGTACCCCCCCTCCCCCTGGCGATGTTGGACTACAACTCCCATCAAACCCAGTAGTCAGCATGGCCAATGTTCAGGGATGATGTGATCTGTAGTCTAGCAAAATCCGGAGGGCTGCAGGCTATCCTTCAGCGACAGATTATGGGCTCTGAAATCACAGCGGCACCCTGTGCGACACTAAAATTCCCCCCCCCCGGCCTCTCACGCTCTGTTCTACACCAGGCTCCCTCAACCTCAGCCCTCCAGATGTTTTGGGACTACAACTCCCATGATCCCTAGCTAGCAGGACCAGTGGTCAGGGATGCTGGGAATTGTAGTCTCAAAACATCCGGAGGGCTGAGGTTGAGGAAGCCGGTTCTACACCGTTGTTATGGCGCCCCCTGCAGCGTGGCCCCCAGGGCTGCTGAAGCGCTTGCACTACCCTAAAACCGCCTCTGTAACTTGCCCCGGTGAATAAAGTTATTTGTTAGCACTGAGAGTTCTTCGTAAGACCTGGGAGCATCTGGAAGCAAAAGCAATGCAAAGCCACAACAGTGGTTTATTATTTCTGACATTTTTTTATATTATTAAATAGCATTTATATCCCAACTTTGTCTCCATGGAGCTCAAGGTGGTGTGTGAGTGGTTCTTGCCCTCATTTTATCTTGCAACAACCTGGCAAGGTAGGTGAGGCTGAGAGGCAGTGACCGGCCCCCAAGGCCATGGCTGAGTGGGGATTTGAATCCTCGTTCCTCCCAGGCCGTAGTCCAACAATCTCACCTGCTGCACCATATTGGCTCTTTGAAGGTAAGGAAACCTGACTTTACAAGAAATTATGGGCATAACCCTTGATTTAGTCTCCAGCACACCCCAAAGCTGAACTAGGCCCTGTCGAAAGAACGCCCCAAGTCTCTCTTCATGAGGGTGGACACCCAGAGAGCAGAGAAACAAACATCCTTTATACAGGACAAAGATACAGTTGAACAAATCTAAAGGTGGACTTTGGTAAGATGGAGCCCGGAGCGAGGACAAGATTTGGCATCCCCAACTAAATATTTCTTAATTTCACAACAATTCATTTTGGTACGGTTGCTTTTCATGAATTTTCTCAGTAGGTACCTCATTTACTTACTTACTACTACAGTGGTACCTCGGGTTAAGTAGTTAATTCATTCCGGAGGTCCGTTCTTAATCTGAAACTGTTCTTAACCTGAAGCACGCCTTTAGCTAATGGGGCCTTCTGCTGCTGCCGTGCCGCCGGAGCACAATTTCTGTTCTCATCCTGAAGCAAAGTTCTTAACCTGAAGCACTATTTCTGGGTTAGCGGAGTCTGTAACCTGAAGCATATGTAACCCGAGGTACCGCTGTACTACTACTAATCACCCCCTCAGCTCAGTGCCCTGTGTGGGGGAACGGCTAGCATAATAATCATAATCATTATCATATTTGCAGCCCCCCCCCCAGATGACTGGGTTTCCCCAGCCACTCTGGGTGGGTTCCAACAAATATAAAAGCATAACAAAAGACCAGATATTAAAAACTTCCCGATATAGGGCTGCCTTCAGATGTCTTCTAAAAGTCAGATAGTTGTTTATTTCCTTGACATCTCTGTTCCACAGGAAGGGCACCACTACCAAGAAGGCCCTCTGCCTGGTTCCCTGTAACTTGGCTTCTCGCAAAGAGGGAACCGCTAGAAGGCCCTCGGCGCTGGACCTCAGTGTCTGGGCAGAACGATGGGAGTGGAGATGCTCCTTCAGGTATACTGGGCCGAGGCCATTTAGGGCTTTAAAGGTCAGCCCCGACCTTTTGAACTGTGCTTGGAAACGTACCTGGGAGCCAGTGTAGATCCTTTAGGACTTGTGTTATATGGTCCCAGCAGCACCATTTCTGCCTGGGCCATTCTCAGAGATGCTAGAACAGGATGGGCCACCTGGACTCTCTAGGTGGAACTGGACTCCTGTCATCCCGTCCATCAGCAAGAGATGATGAGAGATGTGGCCCAGCAACATCTGGAGGACCAAACGTTCTTCACCCCTGGACAGAGCAGCCCATTTAGTCCACAGTGGCCAAGCAGATGCCTTCAGGAAGTCCAGGAGGAGAAGTTTCCTCTGATGGAAGCTGGTGATGATGAATTGCAAATTGCTCAACCCTAGAAAATTTCGAAACAGAACTGGAAAAGCAGCCTCATTGAGACCGACATACCTCTGCATACACACACACACCTAATAATAATAATAATAATAATAATAATAAATTTGGCGCCCCACACTGTATTAAGGTTCATCTTCCTTTAGTCAGGGGGTCAGTACAGTGGTACCTCGGGCTAAGTACTTAATTCGTTCCGGAGGTCCCTTCTTAACCTGAAACTGTTCTTAACCTGAAGCACCACTTTAGCTAATGGGGCCTGCCACCGTGCGGCCAGAGCATGATTTCTGTTCTCCTCCTGAAGCAAAGTTCTTAACCTGAAGCACTATTTCTGGGTTAGCTGAGTCTGTAACCTGAAGCCTATGTAACCTGAAGCGTATGTAACCTGAGGTACCACTGTAGTTGTTAACCAAAAGGTTGCCGGGAGTCAAGCCAAATGATTTTGTTCTTCAGAAATTATCAGATAAACCAAAACTTGAACGTGGTGATGGCAGAGCAAACAAGCATCCTCTGAAAAGTCCTTAAATCTCATGGAGGTTTCAAGGTCTTGGCTCACAGCTTCAGTCCCTGCAACTTCAGGGAGGGTCGGGAGAGACTCCTAAATCTTGAGGGGTTGCTGCCAGCCTGTGTAGGCACTACTAAGCTACATGGACCAATCCTTGAGAGTTGTCGGCCAGACTAGAGGGACCAATGACCTGTCTTGGTGTAAATAGACAGCTCCCTATGGCAACAACCACCCACCCGTTTCAGTTCCCTTTAGCCACTTCTGCCTCGCTCTCCCCAGCCTACCCCACTCAGTTTTTTCTGACTCCCTCTCCCAGCGCCCTCCCGGGGGGTAACCTCGACGCTCTGCCTCTTCTAAACCAACCCAGGCAGAACTAGTCCCCTTTTCTATTTAAAAAAGAAGAAGGAAAAGTTTAATTTTGGGGGCTTTTTTCCGATTCTTTGCGAGGAAAGTAGAAGAAAAAGAGGCCGACAAGAACGAGGAGCTCTGTATAAGATAAAACACATAGATTGCAATAATAATAATAAGAGAGAGGAGAGAGGGAGAAAGACGTGGAGGGGGAGGGAAACAAGGCGAGGCGAGGCGGCGTCCCGAATGCGAGTCTTGTACGTCTTATTATCAAGTTAATTAAAGCTAGCATCTGACAATGTCACTCGGCTGTAGAAAAAGGGATTTAAATGCAACGTCTCCCAGGACTGCATGTCAAGGGCTGCTTTCTTTTTTCTTCCTGCCCCCCCCCCTCGCCCCACCATCTCTCTCTCTCTCTCTCTCTCTCTCTCTCTCTCTCTCTCCCTTCTTCCCCCCCAATCTGGCTTGGAGGAACAGCCCTCGAAATCGGTTGCCTTTAAAGCAGCTGCGATTGGCAAGGAAGCAATTATTTTAAAATATTTTTTGATGTCGGGGCGCGTGGGGTGTGTGTGTGTTGAAATAAATAAATAAAAGAGAGGGCAGAGAATAAAACGATTTATCTCTCGTGTGTGAGTGTGTGTTTCTTTCTTTTCTTTTTTTTTAAAAGATGGAGTGCAATATAAAGAGATATCAAGGCAGGGCTGGATCAAAGAGCCCCCGCCTGCTTGCCCCCCCCCACCCCACGTGAAAGGCTCCTCTCGAGCACTTTGAGAGAGATTTATTTTATTTTATTTTTTGAACTCCACAAAGATCCGGGAAACATGAAATAAAAGGGGTGGGGGGAGGAGGAGGAGGGTAAAAAAATTATATATTTCTTTTTGCAAAGTCGATTATTTTTTTGAAATGTGCCCCCTATTGAAATGCACAGAGCCGGTTGCTACGCGGACTTGCTCTCGAGGTCAAGTGACGGACGGATTGTATGCTTCTCCATAATAATATTAATTAAACAATTTGCATGCTAATAAGGTAACAATTATCAGGGCTTCTGTTGAAAGATTCAGGTTATTACAACACGCCAGTCTGGGGGGCAAGGGTTAGAGAGTGAGAGGCGAGCGAAATTTCAACTCAAATTAACATTCTGTCAGCTCCAGAAAATGGGATAAATAAAGTCGAATTAATTCATTATAATAAAGAGAAGGAGAGAGGGAGAGAGAGAGAAAGAGAGAGAGAAAGAGAGAAGGAGGGGGAATCTTTCCCCCCGTTTTTTATTCTTGTGCAGGATTGATTACCGTTCTGTATTCAAAAACACGTTCGTTTGGCATTCCTATCCAGAAATCCGACAGAAAATGAGGGCTTTTATTGCTACAGGCGAAAACTTGCTTCAGTGGCTACAGTTTACATTTAGTATTTATAGAGAAAGAAATTAAATTATGCTGAAAAGGGAAGGCCCTTGCCCCTTCACCTCGGAATTAATCCTAACCCCGTCATTTTCTCTTTGCGGGTTCGAGTTGGGGCGCGTGTGAGTGTGTGTCTAAATGGCATTTTATTTTATTTTATTTTTTTAAGGTAATAATTAAACTGCCATCTAGAGTCGAGTAGGGTTGGGAGGGTTTGGGGGTGGGGTGGGGGAAGAAGGCAGCCAGTGGTCTGTTGGAAGATATTCAATTAGATTTTTCCTTCTTTTTTGCTTTTAAAAAAAAAAGCAAAAGGGGGAAAAGTGGACAATTCGGATTAGGAGTTTTGATCCCGATGTTTACTTCGGATTCCAGCGTGCCACCGGGAAACACACTTTGGGAAACGCATCTTTTGTGGCTCATCAAGACTAGGGATTTGGGGGGGGGGGGAAGGAAAGTCTTTTAAAAAGATGTTCCCTAGCGATAATAGATTTTGCTTTCTCTTCTTGGACCCTGGAAAGATTTAAGAGGTGTAGGAACATGCCAGTCATGTTCTGTTTAGTTTTAAATAAAGGAGTTTTTCTTTCTTCTCCGGACGATCTTCCTTTTTCTCTCTCCTTTCCTTGTCCACCTTTCCAGGAGTTTGTCTTCAGGAATGCTTTTTTAAAAAATATATGAAATAAATAAATAAACAAGTCATTTAAAAAGTGAAGCCACATTCCATTTGTATTATTTACTAACCCCAGATATACTGGATCCCCTCGGAAGCTGGAGCAGAGTCAGCTCAGGATCCCTTTACACTGTGAAGAGGGCCACCTGACTACTCGGAAGTCAGCCCCGCTGAGATCCGTGGAACTTTCTGCTAGGGAAATTGTGCGCATCGCAGCCTAAGGCGAACAGATCCGCTTCCGACCCGCAACCTCCGGATACTACATTCCCAGGACTGTAAGTTTGAGGAGTCAAGCGACAGAGAAGAAAAAGAGGCCTCAGAAGTCTGGAGATTGACAGGCCGGCCCTATCCAAAGTTAAACCCCACCGGCTTCGCTGGTTTTAGTTAGGCGCGCCTAACTCTGCTTAGGCTGAGGTGGTGACGGTATCCCAGGCATCTAAGCTGCAAAGAAGTCACACAAACGCACTTTCTACTCTTTAGGCTTCTGTGGGGTGGAGGGTCTCAGAGGCGCAGTCTCAGAGGCGCCTACTCTCGAGTAAGCGTGGTGAGCTGCTTGTGACAATTCTCCATCCAACTCCACACTTTGAAAAGCTTCCTGTATGAATCCTTCCGAGCGAAAGGGCCGGAGCTCCGGCTGCAACGTTAGCAAAAGTGTCCAACTTCGGAACAAGAAAGTTGCGAGGATTATTTCAGCCGAATCTCTTCCTCCCGCCTCTGCCGAAGTGACTCCGAAATCCTCGACACTCGTTTCCAGCTGGGGTAAACCAAGCCGGGCCGCCGAGAAGTTGCAATCCAGGAGAGGAGCTAATTCAATTAGGGTAAGGACCAAAAATAGGAAGAAAAAGCTGCGCGCAATGGTTAGGCCGGGGTCTTTCGAGCTGCGCGCTCCGGAGTGACTCTGGAAAAGTCTGGACGGCTCCACATTGCTCCGGAGTAAGAATTCTAAAGGCTGCAGCCTCAGGAGAGGCCGATGCTGTTCCCAGTGGTGCCAACCGCATCCAGGCCAAGAGGAAAACGCGTCCTGAGGAGCGCAGAGGGCCGGAGGGCTCAGTGCTGGAGATTTAACCCAACTCAGGCAAGGCGAGAATTCAGCGGAGCGCTTACTCGCGAGTAAAGGCACCTCCAAGGGATTGATGTTTGGGGGAGCCCGCTTGGTTCCAGGAGTTCTGCGGGCCCACCCGTTTGTTGGTTTCACCCGGTGGAGTTTACTCGCAAGTAAGTCCCGTCTAAGGACAGCAGGTTGAAATAGGGGTACAGTACCTGCTTTTTGACCTTAATAGACCCATTTATACATTTCCTCTACGCCTGCTTTTGGTGAATGGATCCACACATGCAGATGTCATTACGTGTTTGTGTGTCGCCCTTGTGTGTATGTCTGTGTATGTATATATAGATATATAAACCTCACACCCACATTGGGCCTCCCTTTTGCTAAATAGACTGCTTTTTAATTAGAAACCCTCTGGCCCCATTCATAATTTAATATGGGCTTTTCCATGGATCAATAGGGGGATGGCGTTAATTATTATTTTGATTGATACGATCGGATGGCGCTGGTTTAAATACAGGGCAGGGCGAAGGGGGGAAATATTCCATAAATATATATATACTACATCCCCCTCCCGCGCCCCTTTCCTTCTGCCTCTTTGCGCCTCCCCCCCCCAATACTTTTTTTTTTTTTTTTTAAGTCTTTCCAATCCCCCTCCCTGCGCTAGAGAAGCCTGAGAGGAGATGAAAAGGCTTGTAGTTTTAAATTCATTGTGACAGCTCTGGAAAGAGCGGATGATGAATCTCCTATTATTGGATCAGTCTATTTGCCGCTCAATGTCTCCCTGTAATTGGAGCAACATCACTTTAAAGGTTCAGAGGAGTCGAACGTTTCTGGTGTAGACGGAGAAGAAGACGAGGTGGGGGGGGGGGGAGGGAGAGAGAGAGAGAAAGAGGGAGGAGGGAAGAAAAAGAAGGGGGGGGTCAGCGAGAGAGAGACAGAGACCCTCTTTCCACAACACACCAGCGAATGTTTTAAAGGGAAATCTATTAGTGATTTGGAGGAGAAGGTTGGGGGGGGGGGAGAGAGGTGGGTGACGACGAGCGCGTAACTCCGCTTGCTTTTGAGTATTTAACTGGGTATCAATCAGATCTCTAAGTTCTGCTGTTTTCTCCCCCGCACCCCCCAAATCCCTTTTCTTCTCGTTGGCCTAGGCAGCTCCCTCCTTCCCTCCCCCACCCCCTTACTCCAGGGGCTGGAGGAGTTCTTATCAAAGAGACCCCCCCTTTCCCTTTCCTCCTCCTCCTCCTCCTCCTCTTCCCTCCTTTCTCCTGCTTGTCTTGTTGTGACAGCTTTGATATTGTTTATTGAGGGTGGATGTCAGGTATAATTAGCAATCGATATGGAAAACGTTTGGCTCCCCCACCGCCCTGGCACGTCTCTGACGTCAGGGCCGATTAACGTTTCTTATTGGTCCCAAATTCCCCGGGCCTGAGCCTAATTATGGGGAGGCCTGATGTTGATAAAGTTAAAGCGCCCGGGCGCCCTCCAGCATGCGCCCTTCCTCGCGCGTCTACCTCGCCACCGTCGACGACGCTGCTGCCACCACCACACCGCGGCGGCGCTCCTCCGGCGGCGGTGGCGGCGGCAGCAGCGGCAGCAGCCGCCGCCGCAGCTGCGTTAAGGGAGGCGCGCAACCCCCCACCCCCCGTCCGCCCCCTCCATGATGGACAGCCGCATCCTGGAGCACCCCCATGCCCAGTTCGGAGGCTTGGTGGGCTTCCCTTACCCCCTCGGCCATCACCATGTCTACGAGCTGGCCGGACACCAGCTGCAGTCGGCCGCCGCCGCCGCCGCCGCGGCTTCGGTACCCTTCTCCATCGACGGATTACTCAACGGCTCCTGCGCCGCCTCCGTGGTCAACCCCACCCCGCTCATCCCCTCCGGCTGCGGAGACGGGCAGCCCTTCAAGCTCTCCGGTAAGTCGGCGGGCATGGCAAGCGCTGGGCTGGCGGCGGCGCCCGGGATCCGGCCCGATCCGGTGCCTCCATCCTTCCCTCCGTAGCAGCTCGCTCGCTTCCCTCCTCGCCTTCTCCTCTTTCCTGGAATCACCGGCAGGATAAAACTCAGGGCTTTCCAGGTGTCTTTCGGTGGGGGGGGGGGGAAGCGCCAGACTGAGCAGGAGCAGGGGTGAATCAGGGGTCAGGATCCGACATCTAGATTTTTAAAAAAGAACTCCGCCACCAGTTTTCATCGCAAGCAACTTCTCTGATGGGGGAGAGGCACCCGCGCCTCGCCAGAGCTCCAGGAGCCGCGATGCGCAATCGATCATTTTCTTCTTCTTCTCCTTTTCTCTTCGTCCTACTTGTTTTGTTTCCAGTAGAAGTGGGGATGTTTGCGGGGGGGGGGGGGAGAAGGAAAGGAACCCGAATAGAGGTTTTTTGGGGGGTGGGGAATCATCAAGGTTCTGTGAAATTGGGGAGTGAGAAAAGGCCCTCGCCTCCTCCGCAAGCTCCTTTGGTGGATTTTCTGCCCTCAGCAAATCAGTTTATTTGCTGAAGGTGGAAACGGAAACGGCTTCTCTCTTTACGCTTCTCACCCTCCCCGCTTTGGCTCTTAAAAGGACCCAGAATATACTATTTTTTTGTATATTAAGTATAGCATTTATGCAAAAACGATAAGATACCTCTGCTCTTTAAAATCCCCTGCACTTATTCTGAAGGAAGCGAGGCAAACGCTCCCTGCGCACATCAGAACCGATCTGGCTTTGGGCTTGGGCTAGTCGTTTGGGGTCCTCGCTCTCCCAAACAGAAAATCCGAACAAAAGAGAGGTGGTCTGCATGAGCGGGGGAGGAGAGGTCGAGAATGATGGTACCGAGGGCCTTGGAAAGATCAGGATTTCACAGTTTTGCGCAAAGGCTCCGCGGCCCATCGAAAGTTTCCAGGTGCCGCCTCCTAGATTCCCTTCTATTTTTAAACCCAAACGCCTAAAACCTACAAATCCACTCAGGACATAATGGAGGCCTTTTTATATTTGACCTCACAGACCTGAAGCGTGTCGTTTATTTGGTAACTTTATTCCAACAAAGCTACCTCCAATCTCGCTTGAAAATAAGAGTAGGGGGACGGGACTGGACCACGTGCCAATTTAAAAATAAATAAATTGAAATTATAAAGCAAGAAAATCCTAGCTCTCGAAATCAGGACAAATATGTGTATTACTGTCCAACTTCGCTTGAACAAATAAAAAGTAAGGCTCGTTCCAGAATCTTAAATGATATATTTCTCTTGTAAACAATCCTCTTGGCGACAAATAAAAAAAAATCAAGGAAGTTGTGTCTCCATCAATTGGGTTTTAGCTTCGAAAAATGAATATACGGTCCAGCTATATATCTAGAAAATTGATGGAGGGGTAAATCACGGTGACTCCATCAGTTTTTAAATATGAAGGTGTTTCCCCCCCCCCATTGTTATGGAATGAAAGGTGATCGTCTATCAATTAGTAATTGGTATGAAGAGTTTGCTTCTCTCATCGCTCTTTTCCGCCCCCCCCCCCAGACTCTGTGGATCCTGACAAGGAGAGTCCAGGTTGCAAAAGGCGACGGACCCGCACGAATTTCACCGGTTGGCAGCTGGAAGAGTTAGAGAAGGCATTTAACGAAAGTCACTACCCCGACGTATTTATGAGAGAGGCGCTGGCGTTGCGGCTGGATCTGGTGGAATCCAGAGTGCAGGTAAAAAAAACAGAGCGGGGCTCCCCTTCCTTCCCTTCCACAACATAAAGCGCACGAGGGTCCGCTCCGAAGTCAAACTCGTTTCAGGCTTCAAGCCCGGACACCTGGCCATTGCGCACAGTGGGATATTCAGCTCTCGGTAAACGTATATATAAGACTACTCCTTGCAAAGCCTGCCAATTCCTTAGCATGGAAAAGAGTTACGCACCTTGAGCTGGATCCGGCCCAAATTCTGACCTCACCAAAATCTTGCGGCCCCCCTCCCCTCTCTCTGTCGGGCCAGCAAACCAAATTTACCAACTTTGTGTTTGTGTGTGGTTTTGTTTAAAGTTGGGGAAATCATTTTAGAGGGGTGGGAGGTGGGGGGGTTAGCAAACATAAATGCCTGCCTTCTTTGCTCCTAAACATGCTGGGGGCGGTGTTCATTGCGTGGAAGTGGTCTTGCGCGCCCCCTTCCCAGTTCCTCTACTACCTTTCCTTTAATTTCCGCCCGCGGGTAGGGGAAAACCCCTCTCCATTTATATTTATTTGTACTCTTCGGGAGTTATTTGTTTTTTTCGTCTCTATTTTCTCCCCCGCACGACAACCCCTAAAAAGAAGTAGACCCCCGGGATGCGCTTCAAGTGCAGAAGGTTCTTGAGGTAGTTTACATTAAATATTTTCCAGAGTTAGGCCTGATGAGGGACACGCGAGTTCAGATTTGCCGCTTAGCCCCTGGGAGGAGGGGGGGGGAGAGAGAAGCGGTCGGGGAGATCTTAAAGGGAAAATGGCAAAGGGGGTTAGATTTCATATATGTATATTTGCCCTGTAGTACAATTTTCACCAATATGAAATTTAAGCAGGATGCGGATTGCATGTTGGTTTCAACCGCTCTTGCATACTTTGTAATTTATTTTTTTTGGGGGGGGAGCAATTCCACCTCCTCCCCTCTGCTTCAGAGCAGACTTTAAAAATAATCTCATAGGCAATTATTTTTAATAACAAGGTACTAATACCGTTACTCCCCCACCTTTAGTTCTGAATTTGGAAATAATAGAAAACCCTACCCAAACTTTGCAGCAGCTTTCCTGGCTCTGGGGGTTTGGGGTCGAGCATGGAGGAACTTGGGGTGGCACACTTTTCAACGCCCCCCCCCCTATATCGGAGCAGCCGGGCAATCGAAAACAAGGAGTCTCTCTCTCCCACAGAAGCCCCTTGTGTGCGTGCGTGCGTTTTAAAAAATAATAGAGTTGTTACTTGCGAAAGCGCAGGGGCTAATAACATTACTGACTCTTATTAATCCGGGCTGGCATTGTCTAAAAGGTGTATTTACAAAATGCTTCCACCCTCCCCCTCTTCCCCTCTCCTGACCTCTTCTGTTTTGAAATCCTTTTATCCAATTTGTTCGGAGGCTGTTGAATGAAGTCAAGACCCTCGATTTCCCTCTAATACGATAATGAGTAATTCTCGGTGACAAGGGCTGCTGGAACTGACAAGCCAGGAAAGGATAGGGAATTGCAAAATACATACCGGCAGAGCAAGATTATTATTATTATTATTATTATTATTATTATTATGATTATTATTATTAATTATTATTATTATTTTCTTATTATTTTAAAAAACAAGGTTTTCTGATAGGGACCAGCAATGTTGATTAACTTACTTATCCTTCCCTTCACCTCCCTACGTCCTTAAAAATACACCCTCTAAACCTAGAACTCCTTATGCACCCCCGAAACTCTGCCCAACCCCATCCTGATCTCCGGTTTACTTTTGAAAGTTGATTTAAAAATTATTAATATTAATGGTGTGGTTTTATTGTGGGCTCTCTGCCATGATGGTTGAGGTGGGGGGCAAAGAGTGATAAGTGCATGAGAGTCAAAGGACTAGGGGGGGGGGAAACCACCTCACTTTGATACTAAAACAGTGATGTTTAAGTTGGGGACCTGTTAGTGAATGTTAATTTATTGATTTGAGAGCTCGTGGGAAATAGCGCTCCCCTCCCCCCCTCTCCAAGCTTCTTCTCCCTTTCGGGGTTTTGTTTTTACACCTTTGCCAAGCGTTTTTCATTTGGTGGATCTTGGGATGGGCACTTTCTCAAACCTCGTTGATCTTAAAGTATTATTCCTCCTCCTCGTCTTCGATCGGTATGTTTTAGTTGTGGGGGGGGGGGGGATGTTGCTGTTGAAAAAACGGTGGGATGTGTGCCTTATTTATTTTTGTTTTTTAAAAAGAAACTCGTGTGCGTGTGTGATGGTGGGAGAGTTCTTTAAAAGCTGGTGGTGACATCTGACTTTCCGTAGGGTCAAATCTTGATCCCTTTCGTTTGTCAATTTCACAGTCTTCAAGTTAGGTTCTCTCCCCCCCCCCCGAATGAAAACCCAGGAAAGGATGCAGCCGTGATTTTAGGGGAGCGGGGGGAGGTTGCCGTCGAGAAAACACGTGTGGCAGATTCCAAGAACTCTCTCTCTCCCCCCCCCCTTCCAATTTTCCTTTCCTCCTTCGCAATTCACTTCGGAAGGGGATACCCGGGATGTGGTGACTTGTGTGATTGTTTGGGGGGGGGGAGTGAAAAGGGAGCAAATACTTTTATTCGTAGTTCATGGCATTTCCCACCCACACCCCAGTGATATTTTAAAATAATAATAATGGTAATGATAACAACAATAATATACTGTCACCCGATTAATACGATATAATTAAGATGTTTTCCCTGCCGCCCGAGGGCCCTTGCCAACCGAACCGAGCGCACAAACCCATGAGCGGAAATGTAGGAACTGCTACATTTGAACCAACACGCACAATCTCTTGTATGGTGTTTTTTTTTGGGGGGGGGGAGACGACGACGTGGGAGTTTGCCATCAAACTTCCGAAAGAGGAAGCCGGTTTGGATACCCAGCCCTGGATTTTTACGCACGTAGCAGGGAAGGTAGACAGCGAGGGGAGCAAAAGAGCAAATAACAACAATATCTCCGGTGGCGCTTTGATTTTTTTTTTCTTGTACCTTCTTTTCCTTGCACGCTGTTGGCTCTAAGCCTTTGAATTTCCAGACGCCCCCCCCAGCGCCTCCCCCCCCAAAAAAAGAGAGACCCGCAGGATTCTTTCTCTCTTTCTTTGAGTTATATATTTGCTGGAGTGGTCTCTACTTGCACCCCCACTAAAAGCACCAAACTTCCCTTTCTGTCCAAATTCTGATTTATTGAGGCTGCAATCCTAGGCTCCTTTACCTGGGAGTAAAGCCCATTTAACTCGCTGGGGTTGACTTCTGATTAGAAGTGTGTAAGATTTCGCTCTTTATTAAAAACAGGATAAAATGCAAGCTACCCAGGAATGGTTAACGCGGGTCGGGACTTGGTTGCTTCTGCGCTCCGAGCAAGAAGGGGAGGAGGGAGGGGGAATGGAGGGTTGGGGGGGCGGGAGGAAGCTGGCGACCCCCCTCCTCCCCCACTGGCCCTCGGGGGCCACCAGGGGGTCCCTGCTGTTAACGGCTTCTCCTCCTTGTTCGGTGTGTAGGTTTGGTTCCAAAATCGCCGGGCCAAATGGCGAAAGAAAGAGAACACGAAGAAGGGGCCCGGCCGGCCGGCGCACAACTCCCACCCGACGACGTGCAGCGGGGAGCCGATGGACCCGGAGGAGATCGCGCGCAAGGAGCTGGAGAAGATGGAGAAGAAAAAGCGCAAGCACGAGAAGAAGCTGCTCAAGAGCCAGAGCCGGAACCTGCACTCGCCCAGCGGCCTCTCCGTCAACAGCAGCACGCAGAGCTCCGACAGCGACGGCGGCGGCGGAGGCCTCTCTCCGGACCCTCCGGACACCTGCAAGATCGGCCCGCACAACCCGTCCCGGCCGGGCAGCTGCGACCCTGCGGCCTCGGCTTTCTACCCTAGCCGAGGCGGCCACGGGGTCTGTGGTGGTGGTGGCGGCGGCGGCAGCAACCGGTGTGCCGACAAGGACGGGTCCGCGCCGTCGGGCTCCGAGTGCGGGCCGCCTCCCTCGACGGCGCGAGGCGGGGTGGGCGGCTCGGGCGGCGCCTTGCCCAAGCTCAACCCGTTCAGCGTGGAGAGCCTCCTGTCGGACTCGCCGCCGCGGCGGAAAGCGGCGCTGGATTTCCCGCAGGCCTTGGCGCCCTGCGCCCCGACGGCGCGCACGCTCATCGGCAAGGGGCACTTTTTGCTCTACCCCATCACGCAGCCGCTGGGCTTCATTGTGCCCCAAGCCGCCCTCAAGAGCAACCCGGGCCAAGAGCCGCCGCAGGGGGGCTCCCCTCTGCCCGCCGCCAACCCCAGCCCGGACCCCGCGCCCCCCAAGAGCAGCAGCACCGCCGCCATCTCCACGTCCGGAGGCCGCTTGCCGCCCGAGAATAGCTCCTCCGTCGCACCCGGGGCCCTCTGCGGACTGAGGAAGGCCGTGGCTTCCCCTCCCGCCACAGCCTGCTCCTCTTCCTCCGCTTCCTCCTCCTCCTCCTCCTCTTCTCCCCCCTCTGCCTATTGCGATTCCTCTTCCCAGATGGACAGTAGCTGCGCCGTCGTGCAACCAAAGTCCCCCGCGAAAGACGCTTGTCAATCCAGAGACAATCCGGATTGTCGCACAGAGCCAAACTGTCCAGCAGAGACCAGCAATTTAGACTGTGAGGAAGTGGATATGGACTAAAGAAATAAGGAAGAAAAGGGCGGGGGAGGGAGAAGAACCGATTATATATTAGATTCCTTGCAGGGGGGCGGGCAGGGAGAGGGGGCGATTCAACTCACCCACCTTAAACTTCTTGACACTCCCAAAGTTTTCCCAAGACAGTTTCCCTTCTTCTGTTTATTACACATATATCTATATCTATATATTTTAAAAGAAGTCCTCCCCCCCCCCCCGCGCGCATTTTCTCTATTTCCTTCTCTCTCTCTCTCTGGATCTCCGCCCCCCCCCCCCCCCAAATACATCCCCGCTCTCAATCTATAACTGAGTCCCATTTAAAAATCAGGTGATCAATTTTTTGGGGCTTATAAAATATATATTTAATTTTTCTTTTCCTTTCAAAAAGATGGGAGGGAAGGGGCATTAGAAGAAGCTGGACTTGACGACGTGAACACAAACTGTAAAAAAAACCAGACACAACAGCGACTCCTCAAACCTTGTAAAATGCAAAAATGTTTAAAGATATTTATATATGTAAAAAACCACATTTTTTGATAAATAAAAACCTCTTTAAAAATCGACCTGGTATTTTTTTTATATAAAAACATTCTTTTGCAAGCTTTTTAAAAAGTTCATTTAATTATCATTTTTTAAAAGTAGCCGCTAGTAATTTTAGTAAAACCTAGTTGTTAAGCAATAGGTATTCTACCGATTTCTTTTTTTTTTTTAAAGTAGTTTTAAGAGTTGGTGAGTCCAGTTGCTTTAAATTAAACCCAACCAAAACCACAGCGGTCCCCTTTCTCCCTCCCTCCATCTTTGGGGTTTCTAAGTGTGTTTATTGCTTAACAAATGTATTCATTTAATAGCCTCCCCTCCTCTTTTTTTTTTCCTTCGCTGTTCCCCATCACTCTCCCCCC